>NC_057798.1:267966307-267992496 GCF_018294505.1 Triticum aestivum | reverse complement strand
CAGGACCCCCGTTTCGACCGTAGCGCTCCAACACAAGTCTTTTCGTTCGTTTTGCGGTACGCCACACCCCTCCCGATCAACAGGACCCCCGTTTTGACCGTAGGAGGTCCGTTTCCTCCGTTTTGCGGTACGCCACACCCCTCCCGATCAACAGGACCCCCGTTTTGATCGTAGGAGGTCCGTTTCCTCCGTTCTGCGGTATGCCAGGCCTCGTTTCCATCGCCTGTTCCGTCCAAGCCGGTTGGCTCCCATGTGTTCCGTTGCCTCCCGATGAACACGACGCATTCTGTTGCCTCCCGATGAACACGACGCATTCTGTTGCCTCCCGATGAACACGACGCATTCTGTTGCCTCCCCATGAACACGACGCATTCCGTTGCCTCCCCATGAACACGAGCCCTTGCCGTACGTATGCGCGACTAGGCGTTCGAGACCCCGCCCGTATGTACACATACGTGGCCGTATTTTCTTTCTTGCACCCTGGCCGCTGTACGTACGTGTACATGCTACGTGCGCGCCTCTACTACGACACATGCGCGCCTCCACAATGACCAGTATGTACGTACATGTTCGTGACCAGAATGACAATGCTACATACGCTTTGACCAGGTGGGTCCCGACTGTCAGGCACTTCCTTGCGTGTGAAAATGTAGCTGGTGGGTCCCAGCAGTCAGAGGGGCAAATCATTTTTTTTGCCCGGATGCACTTCCTTGCGTGCGAAGGTGTAGCTGATGGGTCCCAGCAGTCAGGGGGAAAATGTTTTTTTCATGAAATACGGTGGCCCATCCGGTGGGTCCCTGCTGTTAGGTGGAGGAATAATTATTTTCCGCGTAATAAGGAGGCACTTCCTTGCTGCGGCCGTGTACCCAGCTGTCAGCCTCTCCACATACGGTCCACGTCCGATGGAAATCGTTACTTGACCACGTTGACCATGCCGCGCCGAGAGCACCAGGGCAGTAGACGACGGCGAGGCCTAGGAAGGGGACGACGAGGAGCCGGGGAAGACGCGGCAGTGGAAGCCCGCACCGAGAGGAGTACGAGGGTTCACTGGTTCGGCTGCCGTGTGAGGCTGCCTTCGCCGCAGGGCCTGGCCAGCGGTGGGAATAGTAGGGGCGGTGAGGCCTCCGCGGCAGCACATCCGGCCACGGGAGGCAGGAGCATGCGGCACAACCGGCGCTGCTTTGGGCGGCTGGAGCAAGAAGACTAGAGGTTGAATAAGCACTACGGCCGTTGGATGGACATCATATGGTCACTGGAGCTAGAATCATTTATATTGACTAAGTTGACAAAGCCCTCCGTCCCCATCAACTTAGTAGGCCCACAACTCAGCCTCCCACCAAGGTGGGTCCCAGCTAGCTGGGGGGTATTCATTTTTTTGTGTGTAATAAGGAGGCACTTCCGGTGGGTCCGAGCTGACAGCAGGGGGAACGTTTTTTTCGCGAAATACGGTGGCCCGTCGGGTGGGTCCCAACAGTCAGGGCAAACATTTTTTTCGCGAAATACTGGTGGCCCATCCGGTGGGTCCCTGCTGTCAGGTGGAGGAATAAGTATTTTCCGCGTAATAAGGAGGCACTTCCTTGCGGCTGCCGTGGACCCAGCTGTCAGCCTCTCCACATACAATATTCTTCCGATGGAATTCAGTCGTTGACCACATTGACCACACCGCGCTGAGAGCACCACGACGGTGGACGACGGCGAGGCCTAGGAAGGGGACGACGCGAAGCTGGGGAAGACGCGGTAGTGGATGCCCACGCGGAGAGGACTACGAGGGTTCACTGGTTCGGCTGCGCTGCCGCTGCCGCAGAATAACATGGGGTGTGGGTGAGTGGAGTGGAGGGATGGCCTGGCCAGCGGTGGGAGTAGTATGGGGGCGGTGGGGCCTCCGCGGTAGCACGGCCGACCATAGGAGGCAGGAGCAGGCGACACGATGGGCGCTGCTTTGGGCGGCTGGAGCAAGAAGACCAGAGGTTGAAGAAGCACTACGGCCGTTGGATAGACATCGTACGGTCAGTCGAGCTAGAATCGTGCATATTGACTAAGTTGACAAAGCCCTTCGTCCCCGTCAACTTAGTAGGCCCACTATACTGGGTCCTAGCTAGCAGGGGGAGTATTCTTTTTTTGGGCGTAATAAGGAGGCACTTCCTTGCGTGCGAAGATATAGCTGGTGGGTCCAAGCTGTCAGCGGCGATAACGTTTTTTCGCGAAATACAGAGGCCCTTTCGGTGGGTCCCAGATGTTAGGTGGAGGAATCATTATTTTGCGCGTAATAAGGAGGCATTTCCTTGCGTGCGGCCGTGGACCCAGCTGTCAGCCTCTCCATGTACAGTCCACTTCCGATGGATGTTCATTGACCACGTTGACCAGGCCGCGCCGAGAGCACCAGGGCAGTGGACGACGGCGAGGCCTAGGAAGGGAACGACACGGAGCCAGGGAATACTCAGCAGTTATTTCCCACGCGGAGGAGTACGAGGATTTACTGGTTCGTCTGTCGTTGCCGGAGAATAACAGCATGTGTGGGACTGAGGGTGAGTAGAGGATAGCTAGGCCAGCGATGGGAGTACGATGGGGCGGTGAGGCCTGCACGGCAGCACAACCAGCCGCGGGGAGGAGGGAGCAGGCAGTCCCGCCAGCGCTTGTTTGAGCGGCTGGAGCAGGAAGAGCAGAGATTGAAGAAGCACGACGGCCGTTGGATGGACATCCAACAATATACAGGCCATCTGCGGAAAGCCTCAAATCTGTGTAAAACATCATACAGCCCATCTGCCATTATTTCAAATAGTTTACAGCTCATTTGCTAATTCTTACGGGTTTTTTTGGAACCCATATTCTTTTTGTTAGCATTACAGCCCATATTGTGGCCACGGTTAAAAAATTATACGAAATTTTGCATATGTCGGTGCGGTCTGAACTGTTTTTAATCCCGAAATTTCGAGTCACATTCAGACTGATTTTAAAAATAAATGTATATCAATATAAAATCCAATAAATTGTCCACGCATAAAAATCAATGCAATTTAAAATCTCGAAATGAAAAAAAGATATTTGAAACTAATTGCCGGTTTGATGTGTTTTAAAAATGTACATCCCATTTCTCATTACTGATAGGCCATTTTCTCGCCCAGCCGAATGAATCTCTCCTCGTCTAGCCCAACAGGCCTGATAAAGTGACTTACTTGACAAATCACAAAAAAAACTGGGCTAGCCATTTTCAAAAAGAAAAAAAACTACTGGGCTGGTCTGTGGTAAACATAAAAGAAAAGGCTGTCTAGACAGGCCAGAGTGTCCCACACAGCCCAGTTGACACCCTGCTTCCGTCTCAAAAACATATTAGATAAAGCCACTCCAATTATGGCGATTCATAAAAATGCCACTGCAATTTCCAAACTTTGAAAAATGCCACTGCAATTTTTGCAAACTTTGAAAAACGCCACTGCAGTTTGCAAACTTTGAAAACCGCCACTCCAGACTTCAAAAAATGCCACTAGAAATGGCATGAAATGACATTTTTCAAAGTTTGGAAATTGCAGTGGCATTTCTCGGAGGCATTTATCAAATTAACCCAAAACAAAAATAACTAGGCGAGCTGTTGGGTCCCTGGTGTCAGCCGCTCACTGTGCAATTCTCTCGTTTATTGACTACGTTGACAATGGCATGGGACCCAGATGTCAGAAATCCACTAGGAGGAGCCATTTTTTTATTGGCTTGAAATAAGGAGGCACTTGCTTGCGTACTGCCATGACCTTGGCGGGTCCCTGCCGTCATCCTCTCCACATACAATCATCTCCTGATTGTGCACGTGTCAACTTGCTAGGCCCACAAGTCAGCCTCTAAACCCGTGGAGGACAAATACAACCCATTTGAAAAAATAACAGCCCATTCCATACGTTCAAACGGAAAGTTCAACATTCAAAGCAAAGTAACAGGTCTGATCCACATATAGAGTACTGAACTTCCACGTTGACAACCATCATAGCCAAGTTAACTATCTACTCCAACTAGACAAGTACTAACTTACTCTTAGCTAACTAGACGATGCCGGCGGTACACGCTACACGCCAGCACCGGCGTCCTGCGCCTCGCCTCGGACTTGCCAGAGGTGTGATAGGGCGTGTTGCTCGCGCGCGTTGACCCTTTCCATGCCGGCGTGGTCCACCGAAGCTTCGGCTTCCAAGCGGGAAACCCACTTGACGAGCTGGTAGTAAAAATCAGCGTCGCGAATGCGTGCGTGCCCGACAGCCTCCAGGGCTATTTGCCAGGCGCCGGCCTCCACATAGTCGGCCCAGTTGCGGGCGCTCTGCTCGCGACTCAGAGCGTCGGTGCGCTGCTGCTCCATGTCTCGCTGGTGGCGCAAATCGGCGATACGTTGCTCCTCCGCCAGGCGGTCGTGCTCCAACAACTCCTGCTCCTCCGCCATGCGGTCGCGCTCCAACAACTCCTCGATCTGCGCATTTCCATCTAAAGACAGATAGAATGCCTCCTCCCTCTGTCTGCCTTCCGGTGAAAACTGAACACTAGTTCTGGCGGTGACCGCCTCCGGCGTCGCCTGCCGCGGACGGGCGGGGGCATGGCGGACATGGCGAGCGACGTCGGGCTGGTGGGGGCTTATGAGGATATGGCGAGTTGGGTCACGGTGGCACTGGAGAATGCCGGGAAACAGTACTTATAGGGGGAAGGTAGCGCGACGGTCATCGGAATTCAATGCATAATGGCTTAGTGCGCTAGCTTGCCGTGGAAAACTAGGGAAACTGAAATTATGACTGTGCCGTCCCGTCCCGTCCGGGTCGCACGCCGGCATGGCGGTCAAACGAGTGCACTCGAATCATCTCCCTCCTTGTCAATAATGATTTCATGGATTTAAAAAGCCCGCAACAATTAAAGCGTATCTTTTTTCGCATCAGTTAGCTGCCTTAATTACGGCCGGCTGCATGCAGGCACTCAGAATCGCTCGCAGGTAGTACGCGAAGCAGCATGCAACGAGTCGCAGCCGAGGGCACGCATGCAGCCACTTAAATCACTGGAATTAATTAGGCTTAAACTTCTGCATGCCGTTAATTATTGCCATGCCTTGGTCTTGCTGCTTTGCTCACGGGACTAATAAACCCAGACGGAGGGAGTACCTTGGTTGGTGAGAGATTTGAATTAAGCCCTGCAAATCGGAAAGGAGTTACTAGTACATGCGTGATCCGCTATTTATTCGTGTAGGATCAAGTAGGTCGTTTCTTGAATTGAGCCCTGCAAACCGGAAAGGAGGTAGTACGTGCGTGATACGCTATTTATCCGTGTAGGATCAATAGTGTAGCTTGTCAGTTTCTTTAGAGGTAGGCATTTTTAACCGTGTAGGATCGATAGTGTAGCTTGTCAGTTTCTTCAGAGGTAGGCATTTTTATTCAAAAAACTGCCACTTCGCATCTTGCGTCGCAAATAAAACTGCCAGGTGCATTTGTAGGCTAGCTAGTGATCGATCAGTAACTTGTAAACTCTGAGCGAACAGAAATAAGTAACTGTTAATGCATCTCAATGATTCATAGATCATATACAAATATGTAGCTCCAAAAGCAAAGATCAGCCACTTCAGATCTTGCGTCGCAACTAAAACTAACTAGTATGATTCCCATACATAAGATCAACATGTTAATGCATCTCAATGGTTCACAGATCATATACAAATATGTAGCTCCAAAAGCAAAGATCTAGAAAAAACATCTGTTCTTCCTACTAACATGGATGCTTCTCTTCGCCAACATTCAGTACAGACTGAAAGACAAATTTGCTTGTGAAGTCTACAATTCCTCTTGCAAACGTAAGTGGTTTCACCAACAGTTGGAACCATGAGAATGAACCACACATGATGGAGGAACATCCACTGCAATATGATTTGGTGTTCTCTCGATCACACCGCGAGACTATTTCGGAATACAAACTTTAACTTAGGGAAAATGGTGCCCATTGTATAATCAGACCAAAGCAATGAAGCACCAAGTGTTGGCCAGTAAATAGTACAATACTACTTTTCTGCAGTCCATGAAGTGACTATCCAATCTTTGTGTCTATTTTCAAATGGCACTGCATGTAGTGACTATACTATTCTCTTATGCAGTTCAACCAAAATTGTGGACACTTTGTTTGTTTGCCAAATAGCAATGGGCAGACATCTCTGTCTGCACAAATATCAAGCAGCTAGTAAACATATACCACACCATGTTCGCAGTGATGGAAGAGGTGAAATCGATACAACCGAAATTGAGCATCCAATCATTGAATCCTGTCCTGCACCTCCAATGTAGGTCCACCCTGCCAATAAATTCACATGCAAACCACTAGTATTACTATCTAATGACAGTACAAAAAGAGTAGCAAGATAGTAGCAAACCATGTACCTTCGTAATGAACAGCTCATAGTGCCACCAATTGGATATAAAGGTTTGAAAAAAAAACATGCTCCTAATGTTGAACCAGTTGGACTTTTTGTGCAGCTCCACTAAAATCGAGCATCCCTATTTGCATAGATATTGAAAGTGTGATTACTATAAAAGTGGCACTAGTTGAAGCATAGACTCACAAATATAAGCATTCCAATTTCTTAATGGGAAAAGGTAGCAAGACTGTTTCTAACCACCTGGTTGAAAGAATAAATAAAGCAACGGCGGCTGATGTCAGGAAGGCATACATAGTTTTTTTCTGAAAAACTGAGCCATTCCTGACCTTTCCTCTTCTTTTAAGCAAATTTTGTGCAGTTCTACTAAAATAAAATGCCATCACCACCTTGACAATTTAGTTACAGTGTACAAAAGGAAATGACTTAACATTACATCATGATGTCGAGTATGTAGTAGACATGCATTAGAGACAAACATACAGACCTCCTCCGATAACATAATGAACATTAATTTTAACAAAGGTGTGACTAGCTTTACCGGGATAATTTGAGTGAACTCTACACCCTCTGTTCCTTAATATAAGACGTTTTCGCGGTTCAATTTAAAGTACCCAAACGTCTAGTATTTAGAAAAATAGGTAGTGGTTTTCTTGAGCACATATCTCGGAAAGCTTGCCACACTTTATTTATGTCCATACACTAACGCAACACCATTCGAATACTAAAAATATACACTAATCCAGTGGCTAGTGCAACAGTAGAGTAGTTAGTTTATTACAGGGTATAGTACAATGGTTTTACTGAACAAATTTAAATAAACTCTAGCACTGGAAGGTTTCTATAAGAATTAACAATACAAAATGTGAAGGTAACAAGTTTCAGCATTGGTATACTAGTTGTGCATGAGCATTAAACCAAATACAAAAGTCTGAAGGTAACTAGCATTATTAACTAATGACAGTATAAAAAATTGCAAACCATGTACCTCCAAGGTAAATATCATTTCGAACTCGGGGGGACCTTAAAAATTGCTATCCCAATCTTGATAATCGATCAAACATAAAAACTTGATCGAACGAATCAAGAGAACATCCGGAGGAGGAGGTGCCCACTCTTGACCTTTCCTCTTGTCTTCATAATTGTCTGTGCAGTTTAACCAAAATAAAATGACATCAGCGCCTTGGCATTTTGGTGACACTGTATAAAAAAATTAACTTATCTCATGAAAGTGAGGTATGTAATCTATAAGCATTAACAGTGCAAAAATCTGAAGGTAGTAACAAGTTTCATCGTTGGTATACTGGCTGTGCAATAGCATTAGAATGCCTTAGCTGAAAAATCTTTAATACATCCACAATCAACAGCTAACCCTGAAATGATCCAGTGACATTAAATGGCACTGCTTAAATTTATCTGTGGCATTAGACTGAGAGCGGCATTAGTTAAATGTGGCATCACTTTAGCAGTAGCATTGCTTGACTTGACTGCTGGCGTTATACTAACAGCAAAAAAGTGGCAATAAGAGCATGGGAGTCCCATTCGGACAGTGGGCGCACCAGTACGATGTACCTCCACGGACGCAGAGTGGTGAGGGAGGTATGGTTGCCCAGAGCAACAAATATCCAGGCAGCATATGTGGATTACGTCCCATTTTTGTTCTCTTTAGCCACCTTTTCCTATGTGAGGACAACAAACCGATCGACCTGGTCATTCTCTATTGCGTTGTCATGCCTTTATACCCTTCTTCAACCAAGAGACACGAGACTCGTTCCTTAGCTACTGATTTTCCCCTTTTCAACCTAGATGCGGGTTCGATGCCTACTCTCTTGGACAGTACTCCCTTCCTTTCCTTATTCAACCCAGACATGCATTAGTCTGCATGAAGTAGGGTTTCCTTTAATGGTGCAAATTATGGTTTTCATCTGCATGGCCAGCAGAGTAGAGGATAGCAAATTGGGAAGATGGTGGAGTGGAAAAAGAACCACATGCAACGACGTGCCAGATGGGGCAATAGAACAAGGGTATGGTTCGAAAAGAGGTAGCATACCTGAGGGTCAGTGGGAACTGGCTTTGCTCGTGGTCGTCGTCCTCCGCACACACTACGGCAGCGATCCCGTGCGGGCGCTAGGTCTGAGAGGACGGCCTTGTCGTCAGTGCGTGACCTCGCTCGCCGACGACGAGTGCGTCAACGCTGCAAGTCCTTTTCTTCCCCAGCGGATCTGTGACCACCGGTGAGGAGGGATAGAGGGGCCGTCTTTTTTAGATCTGGAGAGAGGGTGGTAGTTTGAGAAGCAAGTGGGTAGCCCTTGGCAAGAAAGCGCTGAAGCTCCAGCCTATATATCTTCTTTATACTACTAGTACTGAAGGTGGAGTAGTGGTAGAGTAGTTTATATTTTCTCTGCGTACAGTACCAGTTAGTCGTGCTTCAAAACTGAATGGCATGCCATTAAAAAAATAAAGGCCGATAACTAATGCGGCACCTCGGGCCAACGCAGCCAGATCGCATTTTGCACGAGAAATTACACACCATGTTTCGTTGACATGTGGTCCCGTTCCACATATCAGTGAGACGACGGCGAGTAGTAGGAGTATTTCCAAACCGACGTGTAGGCCGGGGCGCCCCTTCGTGAACCGTGGCAAACTGGAAATCGTCCACCGACTCTTCACCTTTCCCTCTCAATTTGGAACTGCTGTCGCATGCTCTTTCTCTCCCTCCTCCATTTTCCTTCAGCCCTTCACCCTTTCTTCTGCCATTGTTCGATCGTCTTCTCCATGGAGGGAACAGGATAGAAATGACCCCGTTATTCTTTCCCCAATCTAAAAGATGACGTGGTGGAGGAACTCATTGATCGGTGCGACGTCATCACCTCGGCTAGCATGGCAGGTTCGTTCAAGCCCATTCTTGACTCAACTAATAACATCATTACAAGGAACCCAAGAGTCAAGGAGCGGTTTGATCTCCCCTATCTTCTTCGCCGTGACCCTGATGACTGGCGCAGTCACGACGGAGGCCTCGCCCTGTGCAAGTTGATGCCGCTTGATAATGATACGTATGATGTTAAGATGCCATCGCTTGAGGGCAAGGCTTGGGCAGGCGCAAATGGAGATTGGGTTGTTTACATTGGGTCCAACTGCGAGTGGGAACTTGTGAATGTGTACACTCGTGACCGGGTTCCACTTCCAAAAATCTCAGTAGACTACCCAGAGGTTGAGCACACCGGTATTGTACGCACGTTCAAATACAATCATGGTGACTGTCTTCTACGGAAGATAGCAATTTCTCGAGTCCCCAACCGCTCTTGGAATTACAACAACTATGAAGTTGTTGCTATCTTCTACAAGCTTGTTGCCGTCGTCAATGGTTTGACTGGATGGATATTGCTCAAAAATCAGTTTCTGTACACGGATGAGTACTATGATGCAATTCAATACGAGGGCCTTGTGTTTTCTGCCACCACTCGTGGCACTGTTTTTGCATGGCATCCTCGTTGTTTCGGTACGTTTGTCTTCCACCGTAATTATAATTGTTTCATCCACATGCATGCGGGTTAGCAAGGCTGGTCATAGTGGGGAGTAACTTAGACTAGTAACATGCATATGTTACTAGTTTATGTTACTACCTCTATAGTGCATAGTATCTTAGATTAGTATCATAGGTGGTCTCATTTATTGCCATGCATGACACATAGTAGCATCACATTTATTATGTTACGGTATCTACCTATGTTACTATAACCATCTCTCTCTTCGTTAATTGCCTGCCACATAAGCATGTTTGCGAGTCCCAAGTGCATGATACTACTTATGTTACCCCCACTATGGCCAGCCTTACTAATTAACCTTCTTCTTGTGTTTCCAAGGTCCTGTGAACATTCCACCACCTATACTTGAAGATTTTTATAACCAAGGGGGAGATGATGATGGTGATGATCATGAGCATGAGGACGAGCAGCGCCCATATACTATTTGGCGCCTGGCAACTAATTTTGATGGATCACCTCTTCTCGTGTGTATACAGCCCACTGATGATGTTACTGCTAAGGAAGCAGGTGTAGTCTCCCATGGTCACACTCTCCAGACCTATTCCAACACCCATTGCATGGTATTCGGGATGGATACTAGTGTGCTAGCGCCAACTCCTTCTCCCTGGTACAGAATTGATAGTCTTGGAGAAAACTCGCTCTTCCTTGGACAAAACTATCTAATGATGGTGAAAGGCGATCTAACTGCTGTTGACACAACGTTACTACCATTTATGAGAAGCAACTGTGTCTATACCTCGGACATTTGGGTGGTTCCCTACCCTGGTACTGATATAGTAGGTTGCTTCAACCTGGATGATCAGTCCTGCGTTGGTCTCCAGATCGACAATAGATGGCCCGTCCCAGAGAATCACTTGTGGTTCAAAGCAAGCGTTTCCAACGCCGAGGAATGGTTGAGTTGAAGTTCATTTCATTGCTTGTTATTTGTTGTGTGGTGAAAACTTTAGTATTTATAATGTATCCTCGTTGTCGATGTGGGTTGATGACCTGTTGTATGTAATAAAATAATATGCCTGTGATAAACTTACTAAATTTATGAATGGCTTTCGAGTTGCTTCTGTGAGTAAGTGGTGCGACGAGGCAAAAAAAATATTTTCCGAATACATAATTGTACGTGCATTGCAACAGGTTATCGGATGAGGCCAATCAACAATAGTAGTACACAATTTGTACTAGCTTCACATGCTTTGCGCGTCATGCGGGTGTTTTTACTATAGCCATACTGTACTGCGTAACCAACACCTCGAATCCTCGATACTAGTAGTACTATATAGTACTAAGTAGTAGGAGTAGTAGGGTGGCATGGGCCAGAACAAGCATTCACGTCCAGGATTACGGCACATGCCACCAGCACGACTTCCATCTGACACCATATTTCTTGGAGTCTGTGCTAGAGCAATCTCTTCAACCTCATCATTTCTCTAACTCAGCCATCGCGCGGCGGGCGAGGTGGGGGTTTGCCGATAGTCGGTTTCCTTAACTGCGGCCCCACTTGTAAGGCCAACTGCAACGCACGACCCCAAACGGACCTCTGTTTTGCACGAACTCCAACGATAATTTTGACTAGAAAAGCAAGACCAAAGAAAACAAGAACCACAAGAATACATTTTACTACTCCTGTAAGTTGGATTAGTGCCTTCTCGATGCATCCATTGTTGATCTGCGGAGGCTCGATCTTGCGTGTTTCTTTCTTCTTCGAGTGTAAAGAAGTAGACGTTGCTTCCTCGCATCTAGTCTCATGTCTAGCCTCTATTCTAGTACTCCCTCTGGTCCGTTTTTCTCTGCGTCTAAGCAGCAACATGCATACCAAGTAGGAGTATCAACAAGTGCACTAATCTCATCTATAGCCTCTGTGCTAGCTAAAACTGATAGAACATCTACTAAATTGCGCTCTATCAATATATGGATGTACTCTTCTTCCCAATACAAAAACTTGCATCCATTCTACTCCCTCCGTTGCACAATACATGCCTTCTATTTGTCAAAATATATATGTATCTAGACATGTTTTAGTATATAGGCACATCCAATTTTGGACAAATGGAAGTCAAGTATTTTGGAACGGAGGGAGTACACAATAAATTTTTTAAGTTAGCACAACTAGTCTAATCCGAGAGCACAACCGAAGATTTGGTTGGGTTCTTCCTCCTTTTGCCGACACGTGGGACATCCAGCATCCAAGTCGTGTCATGAAAGAAAATAGAGTGGTAGTTGAAGCCACGAGATGTGCATCTTGGGTTAAACTGTAAATAGAATCTTACTACTCTTGAGTAACTCCAAAAGCGGCCACCGAAGATCTTTCTTGGATTTGTTTTTCATCACCAGCACGTCGAGGTGAAAGATGTGCAGGTTCAGTGGGTCCGCTTGCGTTTTCACTGACATGTGGGACCGCATGTGAGCAAACAAACGATGGGCTCCGCGCGTTCGCTGGCTGGCTGAGAAGAGAGATAGAGGAGTGCTGAGCACGGACTGCAGGAAATTTGTTCTACGTACTGTACCTCGATATAGGTTCGATATAGTGGGGTGGCATGGGCCATAACTAGCATTCACGTCTAGCAGTACAGCACACGCCACCCACACAAATCCCATCCGACACCAATTTTCTTGGAGTCTGTGCTACAGCCGTCTCTTCTCCCTCCTGCTTTCTCAGCCATCGCGCGGTGGGCGGGGTGGGGGTTTGCTGATAGTCGGTTTGCTCAACTACGGTCCCACTTGTAAGTGAAAATGCAACACCGCACGCATTCCCGCTTGAGCGGTGTGCCAGACCAACCGTGTGGGGGTGCGATGCGAACACGGCAGGCTTTTCCTTTTGAACTCGTAACTTGTAAAATTTGGTTCTGCTCCATGGCACGATCAATAGATAGAAAATAATGATTTTGCCTAGAGTAATGAGAAGTTTGGTTTTGGCGCCGTTCATGCATGGAGTACGTGCAAAAATTATGAAGTTGATGCGAAAGGTAAGATAATTACTGTAGTATCATATATTACTACATGGATTTGACGGAAAGATAAAAATACATACGGATCCATCAACGACATCCTCACGCCCTAGTGCACCGGGTCACCAACCGACGTGTGAGGAGCAGCAGCGTTGGCGGCGAGCTCAACGTGCTTCTGAACAGTTCCGTCCAAGGTTGCCCTGCGGTCCAAGAAGGCCAGCGTCCTATCGTCCTCCTCTTGCATGCGTGTAGACGTGGGTGATTATGTCCATGGTGTCTTGCTGCGCCAGGCGCTACGCGGCGAGTGTGACCTCAAGGTGGACATTCTCTGGCACGACGGCGGGCAGTCGCAGGGCCACCAGTGCGTCGAAGAGGTTGTCACCATCGTGTCTATTAAGGGTGGCAGGCATCGCAGAGCCTGGGCGCGTCGGCTGAAGGCTTACGTCAAAGTCGTCTGCGAGCTTCTTGACGACGGTGAACTTGTCGAGGAAACCAACGAGGACCTCGTCGAACAAGGAGACGAAGCTGTCGTCCAAGCGGCCCCTCGCCCTGCCGGCTTCAAGCAATACTACCTGGAGACGTTCCTCGTTGCCGGGCCGTTGGCCGGCGTCGTGGACCATCTGGCACAGCCGGCTGATGCTCGCGCTCATCGCCTCCATGGGTCTAGCTTAGCTTCTACTACCTCTGTCCTGGTTTATTGGTCCCCATTCTAATCCGTGTCAAATTTTGACCACAGATTTAACTAACAAAATGTTTAGGCATGTTACTAAAAATTATATCATTGAAAACTATGTTCAAATACGAATCCAAAAATATAATTTTTGTTGACATGCATCAACATTTTGTTAGTTAAATATTTGGTCAAAATTTAGCACAAATTACAAATGAGACTAATAAACCAGGACGGAGGTGGTAGTAGTCAACTGATCTTGCGATTCGAGTGATCACTCTTGCCCTTGGTTAGCGTGCATAGGTGCGTAGGATTTCGTACTACTCCTCGGCCCTCTACTGCACCTGCCTTTGGCTGTATCATAGGTGGACCAGCCACCCCCTGGGCCCACGTGTCATTCACCCAAAGGCAGTTGCCGTAAGTCAATGAAGCTGCGCCCCCCTCTGTGTCGGTGCAGTATAGTCATCTCATCGGACCTTTAGTTGGGGCCAAACAAGAGAAGTTTGATGTTTACTGGTTTATTGGTCCCCTTTGCATTTTGCGCCAAGTTTTGACCTTTGATTTAACTAATAAAATGTTAATGCATGTAAACAAAAATGTTGTGTAAGTCACATGACGAAAACCAAATAATCCCAAAACACTTAGGCACGGTGCATTAATTCCCTCCTTGTTTCTTATTTTGTGACATGTCAACCAATGATAGATGTGGGCCGTGCATGCTTTCATTGACTTGAGACTACCAAACATGACATGCAGTATTTAGTTCATTGCATGTAATCCTATTAAGACTCTAGTTAGCAAGAAAACATTAAGTTCTCTCGCCGATAGGAATAAAACACCATGTATTTATTTACAGAGGGAGTAGTACATTTTTTGTGACATGCATTACTAGATATTGCTAGTCAGATACTAAAATCCAAATGGACGTGGTAGTACTCCTAAATCCAGACGGTGGTGCTACTAGTAATAGTAGCAGTACTACCAATGTAGTACTCCTAGGAGTACTAGCACTGTACTACCCGTTGGTCAAATTATTATGTGTTGCTCCTCACAGTGAAGTGACAAGACCTTGCGCCGGAGATGACACCTGAGTATAGGCGCCGTGTTCGGCATACCATAGTCAGCCTCACCGTCTGCAGTCACTATCATCATGGCTGTAGAGCTAGCCTGGTTACAACTAGCCCTATTAGACATAATTTCCCGTGCTTAGATGCCCGTGCATTGCACGGAACACCAAGATTGGGGGTGGACTGCACCGGCAGCGGCCATCGCGCCAAATTCCACGGCCTTCTAGATGTGGTGGGGAGGAGATAAGGCTGATTGTGAGAGACAAGGAATTGTTTGTAAATAGGGAACAAGTGCGTGCATCTTTTTGCAAAAATGAAGAAGCTTGGTTTGTATGCGTCAGATCTAGATCTGACGGCTATTGGTGAAAGATGGGAGGCACAACATCATCACCAACTTAGGACCTGTTTGATTCACAGGATTTTGAAAACGCAGGAATAGGACACGGCAATATTACAAGTTTCAAACTGATATTACAAATGTTAGGAGTAATGTTGCACCTAGGAAGAGGGAATTACTAGGAAGTTCATGTAAGAACTTTCGTTACTTTATGTGGATGCAGCGTTATCGTACAAACTAAAACCACCGCCCTGACAAGTCACTAATGGGCAAATAAGTTTTCGAGTCTCTGGCCACTTGATGTTTCAAAAACAAATTCAGCTTCTGCAGAGACTTTGTCATTTAGGCTTAGACACTTGCGATGATCAGCACGCCATTCATTGTTGCGCCAGAGAACGCCAAACCTCATTACCTTGAGCACACTTGCCTCCAGAACAAAGAACCTGGCCAATTTAATCTCAGATGTGCTGCCTCGGTAGTCGATCAAATCAATTTCTGTAAGATGGAGATCAAGGCATTCGATGAGATTGTTATAGTGCAGCACATTTTTCACTTTCGGGTCTTTTTTTATCTGCAAAAGAAGAGAACATATTAGAGCAGCTGGCTGCATAAGATTGCCGTGTCATCAAGAGGTACCAATATCATTCGCTCATACGATAGGGTTGGCTGGCTAGTGATATTTTTTCAATCTCTCTCTCTCTCCCTCTCTCTCTCTCTCTGTTTCTGTTTCCTCTCATTTAACTAGGAGCACGTGAAGAGCTTGGGAGTTTGTTGCCTTCCACTATGTGGCCGATGCCATATTTCGCAAAAGTATGCCACATAACACGCATTGATGTCAAATCAAAAGATTTTGGCACCGCCCTCGCGATGTGAGAGAGTTGGCACCGCTGTGCACACAAACCCACATGTATAAACAAATCAATCAAACCAACTACACCAGCCTCTCACTCTCCCAAACAAGTGTTTTTTTATTGCCTCAGTCCTCTTTCTCTCCCACGTAGTGTTTTTTCATTGCGTGAGTTAATTTGGCACCGGAGCAAAGTAGGTGCTCCAGATTGGGGCACCAGGTGAGCAATGGAGGGGCATCGATGCCAAATGCATCACAAGTGAATTTGGCACATGTTTTGGCCTACATAGCCCACTTTTGTACTCCCTCCGTCCCAAAATTCTTGTCTTAAATTTGTCTAAATACGGATGTATGTAGTTACATTTTAGTGTTAGATACATCTGTATCTAAACAAATGTAAGACAAGAATTTTGGGACGGAGGGAATACTACCTCGTATTTAGTATAAAATTTTGACCATAGATTTACCTAAGAAAATGCCAATGCATGTCACTAAAAATTACACCATTTGAAATTATGTTCAAATACGAATCCAACAATATAGTTCTTAGTGACATGCATTAACATTTTGTCAGTTAAATCTATGGTCAAATTTTGATACTACAAAATTGGAAGAGTAAACCAGGACGGAGGTAGTACTTGCCCTTAGGGTAACCATAGAGTTACTGGAGTAGTCTAAGTTACTTTCCACTATGACTAGCCTAGGCTACTATAGTAGTACAGCATAAAAATGATGCAAGTGATCACGTCAGAAAAAATACTAAAAACATTTCTTTCGGTGCAGTGCATAGATGTAGTTTTGAACACTACACTTGTCATCGTAATTTGGGAAAATTACGAAAAAATTGAGCTACGTTGTGATTACCGTTTACTAATAGGAAAGAAGTTTCACCTCGATGAGTAGCTTCTCCGTGCATGGAAAGCATGTAAGGAATCCAACAACTTGATCCAGATTGGGGCCGATAGGTTTTAGTGCTAAGATCTTCACTGTGCGCATGGACTGGGTCAAGCTTGTGGGAATCATTTTCTGGAAGATGGTCGTAAATACATCAAGAAGAAATTTAAAATGTGAATTTCAAGAAGGAGAAGAAGATGAGTGCTATACCTGAACGATTACAGATCCAATAAAGAGTTCGGAGAATTTGGCAGACGAGTACACCAACACTATCAATTTCGGCGCGTCAATGACCCTGATTTTTGTTGGACCTTCTAGATCCGATACAAGCAATCTCTCAAGGAAAGGCGCATTCTCAATGACCATAACGTGGAACAGCTGGAGTGATCTCTTCCCAATTGATGTCTTGTTGCAGGGCCAGCAAGACACATAAATCCATCGGAGATTCGTCGAGGCGATGTGGAGGCTAATGAACCCGTGGATCTGCTCAAGATGAAGGTACTCAAGCGCAGTACAGCTACGGAGCAGGTGCTCCATAGCCTTCTTCGAGATGACAACGTCGAAGAGGTCGAGCTGCTTGAGTTGAGGGAGAAGAAGGGCGGGCGCGGCATTAATCTGGGGAAGATAGCAGGAGCTGAAGCTGGCGCGGCGTAGCGTTGGCGTGAAGCGGAGCACGGACGGCGGCAGATAGCGACATCGTCCAGCTTCAAAGCTGAGCTCCTCGAGCTGATCTAGGGCGGGGGATAAGAACCACTCGTCGAACTTGGGTTGGACCTTGCAGTTGGTACTGAACATGCGGATGTCAAGGCGTCTGGCTGGCCCAGGGTGCGATGAAAGGATCTTGGAGACTGCGGCCATGCATTTGCAATCCCCGTCGCAGAGGCAGCTGTCGACGGTGAGGTTGAGGGGGATGCAGCGCCAGAGGGGGCGCCACCGCCGGGAGAGCAAGGCAGTTCGCACGACAGATTTGGTGGGGAGGAGGCCGATGATAACGAGCAGCATGTCGTTGGGGAGGCTGCTGATGAAGTCCAGGCTCGCTGGATGCGGTTTTGGCTCGAGCGGCCTCCGCTTGTTGGCTGCCTCGCCGTCCATCTCAACCGGCAGTGACGCCGGTGTACACGTGTGCTGGTGTGTGTTGTGTGCTGGGTGTGCGCGAGTGCGTCCTTCTGTGCATGCCGCCACGCAGTGGTGAATTGTGCGCGAGTGCATCCTTCGCGCGCAAGAAGTTTGTCCTCAATGCACCCTCAATTTACTAGCATGCGGGGTGCTACCCCGAGTGGTTTCAACTTTGTTTCCTTCACCGCGTGTCAGATGGGCCTCTAGTTTACTTATTTTCACCCACTGCCACATGGGCCAGCACACCAAGATACAGAACACGAGCTGACAACGCAGCATGTGGATTGGTTGACCGGTCAACTAAACAATATACAGAGCTATACTGTTAGGACCCCGACTCAATGCCACATCGATCTAGCATGTAACACCTCATATCACTTTGCGGCCTCACGCACGGTATTCCCATGGGTGTCGCCTTACCTTTGCCTGGGACCATTTGCGCCTTTTGGCACACGTATATGATAGTGTCGCTAACATCCATATGATAAGGAGCCCGCGCTGACATGGCTAGTTGTAAACCCAAAGTGGCACAAACTCACAGGGACAGGCATCCATGACCCAACATCGAACGTGTCGGTCAACAGCGAATGAATCCAGGCTGTAGCACTGGGCTAGCAGGACTCCAGTGAACCGGGCTGTAGCGGGCTAACAGGACTCCGATATTCATCGCGTGACATTTCCCTGAAGGGACAGACACAGGAACGAAGAAGGACACATGCCGGCCAGCCTAAGTGTTCCGGAGCAGTAGCAAGCTACCATGGCTCAGTGGAAGCACTAGGAGACATTTCCCGGTAAGAGAGGCTACTAAGGATAAACAACTAGATAGTCAGATCCCACACATACCAAGCATTTCAAACATACACACAATATGCTCGATATGTGTAAATACAACATGGCATCACAACATAACTCTACGACTCAAGTATGTATTCATTAGGCTCTGAGGAGCGAGATATTACAAACATGGGTCTCACGACCCAACATTCAGAGCAAACAAGTCAAAACACAAGTGGAAGCTCAACATGTCTGAGTACAGACAACTATAAATGAAAAAGGCTGAGAAGCCTGACTATCTACTAGATCCTGCCGAGGGCAAAAGATCGTAGCTAAGGTAACAAGCTAAATGTCGAAGTCCACGCAGAACTACTAGTGAGACTGAAGTCTCTCTGCAAAAACATAAAATAGGCAAACGTGAGTACAAATGTACCCAGCAAGACTTACATCAGAACTAACTACATATGCATCATTATCAACAAAGGGATGGTGGGGTTTAACTGCGGCAAGCCAGCTTTGACTCGGTGGCTATCCTGAACTATGACTGCAAGTAACTTTTGAGGTGGCGCACACGAGTCCACATATTCACCAACCAATACACCACTATGGATCCACTCCCGTCTCCCTACGAGAACGCCATCCATAGCACTCACGCTTATCTTGCACATTTTAAAGTATCCCCTTTCACTTGTCTATGAACTGTACAGGCAACCCATAAGTCCTTTTCCGCGGACACGACTATTCGAATAGATAATGTTAACCCTGCAGGGGTGTACTTCTTCACACACGCTCTCACCACTTACTGCCGTTTACACGACATGTACTCGGCAACCTTCAAGCGGAAGCCCAACGAGGGTGTCGGCCACGACCTACCTAAACACTCAAGTCTCTAGTCCAGGTTTATTGCCTATTCGGGTTCCATCCGTGAGGAGATCCGGCCGGAGTTTCGCTCACAGCCCCAAACGATGTGTGCAGGGTTCCCGAGACACCAAACGGGCGCCCGGTACACCGTGCCACGTGCCTACCGCATCACATCCCACCCCTCCGGTCAGCGCTGCGCACGGCCTCCAGCATACTACAAACACCAGAAACTACTTGCAACTCCTGGACAGAGGACAAGGGTCAATAAGAAGCCGAGAGGGTCCATTGATTTCGGGCCCAATGCGTGGTAGTAACTGTTTCATGGATCAAAAACACAGCACTCTGTTCCTGAGGACGGCTGCAATGAGACAACCCACCATGTACTCCTACATGGCCTCTCACCACTACCTTTACCAAGTCGTGTTCAGACACTTAGCTCACACATAGTAGGACATGTTCACACACCTCTGATTCACCCCCGATGAATCAGACCTGACTCAACTCTAAGCAGTAGCAGGCATGACAAACAAGCATGAATGAGTAGGCACAACAGGGCTCAAACAACTCCTACTCATGCTAGTGGGTTTCATCTATTTACTGTGGCAATGACAGGTCATGCAGAGGATAAAGGGGTTCAGCTACCGCAGCAAGTAACAGTTGAATCCTTGTTGTCCTAATGGAGTAAAAGAGAGCAGGAGCGAGAGAGTAGGATTGTATCAGAATAAACAAGGGGGTTTTGCTTGCCTGGCACTTCTAAAGATAATATAGCTCTTCATCGGTGTCATTGAACTCATTGTCGGAACACGTCTATCGAGAGGGGGCAAATACCGGCAACAGAGAAGAAATACAATCAATGCAATGCACAATATGATGCATGATCATGACATGTCAATATGCTGTGCTTTGAGCTAATGCAACTAGCAGCAAGTTAAATGAAGTTGGTTTGAACCCTAGGTTCAAATTCAAACTCCATATGTGCTTATTTAAATGCCAATTATGCAAATTGTCATATACAACAACCTTAGGTTGTTCAAACATGCATTAAAATGGTACACATGGATAGATTGGATTTTTCTGATCATTTTTCATATATAAATTATTTCATTTGGAGTTACGGTTGATTTTCTATGATTTTTAGAAGTTCTGGTTATTTTCTGGAATTTCCTATATAAGAATAAATCCAGTAAATGCTTTATTGCATCAGCAGTGCATCAGGGTGACATCAGCGGTCAACGGGGCTGGTCCAGGTCAAACTGACCTGTGGGCCCTGCGTGTCAGTAGTTAGTTTAACTAACTAATATTAGTTAGTGCTAACCTAAATTAATTAGCAGAGCGGGCCCCACTTGTCATAGACTCAGGGGAGTCAACCTGGGCCCACCCGGTCAAGGTCAACGGGTCAAACCCGTCGGCGTTTAGCCGCCGGCGAGGCCAGACATGGCGGAGGAAGTGCAAATTCGTGCTCCAGCGACCAAATGGTCGGCGGAGACCATCTACGGGTAGCTGGGAGCAAGCCGCAGCGTTTGGTGGCGGTGGTTGGGCTCGGGGTGGCCGGAAACGTTGCCGGCGACGACCTTGGTGGTCTTCGGAGTTCGGCCGAGGTCGAACACTGCGCTAGTGGGCACGGCGAGGCGTGTGGAGTGGTGCTACGGGTTCCTGCGAGTTCGGTGAGTGCGTTGGTCATGGTGGTGCCGGAGTCACGTCGGTGATGAGCTTGGCGGTGGCGCGTCCGGTGATGCTTCGTGCAGTCGCTACGGTGCACGAGAGAGAGAACGGAGAGGATGGGGAGGTGGATAAGCTCACGGCGATCACGTCGGAGCAGTCGGCGAGGTCGGGGACGAGCTGATGCGGCGGCGACGGGGAAAGGGATCTGCGGCAGTGCTCGGCGAAGACGAGGACGAGGCGGTAACTCCAGGGTGAGCGAGCGCTCGGGGCTCGGTCTACTCGATGGAGAGGAGGGCGGTAGAGCTCCTTGACATGGTGGCATGGCATGGAGACGACGGAGGGCACGGCTATGGCGACGGTGCGACTACGGCAGCGTCGGCCATCGTGGGAGAGAGTGAGGGAGAGAGGCAGGGGGGCGAGTGAGGTGTCCACAGGGTCGGGGCGACGACGTGGAGCTCACCCAGGTGTCCAGGGGCGCTCGTCGGCGTCACCTCTGTGCCTGCCTGGCGAGGACGAAGCAGCTGGCTGGCATGGGCCAGCACAGTGCTGGGCCTGCCAAGTGGGCTGCGGCCAGGTAAGTCCTCTGCTCTCTGCTTTAAATTCTGTTTTCTATTTTTTTCTGTAAGTTTGTGGCTTTATTAAAAATACTTAAACAGATCCAAAAATCATGAAACTAATCATGGCTACTGTTTAGAATATATCCAACAGCAAACATTTTTGTTTATGATTATTTGAGCATTTAAAATATTTTATAGCATTCAAATGCCCAAATGCAAATAGAGTATGATTTAGTTCAGAGCCCAATATGTCCTGCAAAAATATAAACCATTTTTGGTAGATGCTTTCACCTCAAACCAGAAATGTTGAACATTTTTAGAGGGCATTTTGAGTTCAATGAAAAAGATTTTATTTTGACCCTAGTTGAATTCATTTGGTGCTAGGGTTTAAGCATCCCTATTTCAAGTTTCCAATAAATTTAGACATGATGCATGGATGATAAAGCAAAGACAAGCAAGGCCTGAACTGGGGATGTGACATATACGCTGACGCAGTGAGTGTATAATTCGTCGGTATAGAGAGTTCGAGTGAGAGGGGAGGCCCGTGAGAGATAGCAGAGAGAGAGAGAAAGAGCTACTCCCTCCGTTCGATAATGTAGTTACTACATTTTTTTAAATTCAAACTTTTGAAACTTTGACCAAGTTTATAAAGAAATTACTTAAATCGGCAATACCAAAGATAAATGATAGTATGAAGTAAGTACATGTTGTGATGAATCTAATGATCGTTCCAGATGTAAATGTTTTTCTCCACATATACCTAGTCAAACTTTTTTGAGGTTTGACTTTTCAAAACATCCATATGCTTATGGACGTGACAGAGTTCCTGACGAGAGAGAGAGAGAGAGAGAGAGAGAGAGAGAGAGTGAAAAAAGCGTGTGTGCGTGTGTGAAAGAGACATGGACAACACACGATAAAAGTGGAGAAAAAGTGTGCGTGTCTTATGCAAACATATCACACATGCATCTTCGACAACGGAGGCAAGGTGAGGAGATAGTGTGTGGTTGTTTGGAACCGAGAGAGGAAGACCCCTAGAACGTGGCCAAGAGGGGTCTGACAAACAAGGGAGAGAGGTCGAGAGAGACGTACGGAGAAAATGCAGACATGGGGAGGAGAGAGTGTATGTCTGTCATAGAGAGATCCCCTGGAGATCGTGATGGGACTACATGGGTGGGAGATCGAGTGACAAGGTGTGTGTGTGATAGAAGATGCCCCGAGAGATATCGAGATAGACGTATGGATGGAAGGAGACAATACGTGTGTTCCTGATGGCTAGTAAGAGATAATCATACTTAGGAGGGGGAGTGGTTGCGCCTATGGCCCTGTTTGGATACTCTAACTCAGTTAGAGGTTAGAGTTAGATTCTAACCCTGAACTAACTCTAAGTAAAGAGGTGTTTGGATGGCAGGGTTAGATGGAGCGTGGATACGGCGAGGCACCTTCACGGGCGGTGCGAGAGGGAGAGAGGGAGAGGACGAGAAGCTTCGAGGAAGTGGGGAGGGATCTGCTGCGGGGAGAGCGAGAGAAAAAAGTGTTTATTAGTGGTCCCGAGAAGAACTAACCCAAATAAGCACCTCTTGGATGGGTTAGATGCATCTAACCTAAACTAACCCTCCTGTTTGGATCTTTTTGGGCTAGTTGACTCCAAACTAACCCAAACTAACTCTAACCCATGTATACAAATAGAGCCTATGATGGAGTGAGAGATTATGGTACTTAGGGGGGTGCGTGTCACATGGAGAGAGAACAAGGGCGGAGAGTGTTGGATGGGTCTATATGTACAGCGCGAGCGAGACATGTGTATGTGTGAATCAGGGAGATATAAGGCCCGTTTGGCTTGCGTCGTGAGCATCTTTTGCGTGGCCTGGGGTTGTGGCTGGATTTCATGCACGCTTGTTTGGTTGCTACCCTGTGAAAAAGAAAGCCCGCCTGGGCTGGGTTCCCTTGCACGTTAATTAGCCTGGCTGAACTCCAGACACTGCAAGTAGCCTGGCCCAAGCGACCGATTTCGAATGGTTGGCCGTGCTTGGTCATGCGGCCATGAGGCTAACAGCAACATGGATGGATATTAGCATTAAATAATTGATGCATGGATTGATTGATGGGACGTTGATGCTTTGCCTGGCCCAGGCATGAACCAAACGCTTCGGCACCACACAAGCCTGGCTAGGCAGAAATATTTTACATCTCACATCCACACCAGGCAGTACCGACCATCAAGGCATGAGGGTCAGGTCACGAACCAAACTGACCAATAAAGTTTGAGAGAGATTGAGGAGCCCCGATAAGGCTGAGTGGTGCGTCAGATAGCTGAGAGGGGGAAAGAGATATTCCATCCGCTCGATAATGCAGTGCATGTAAAAATTTTAGAAGTCAAACTTTGGAAACTTTGATCAGATTTACGCAAATGTTATTTATATCTACAATACCAAAGATACATCAGACAAAACTACATCTCATGGTGAATCTAATGGTATATGTTTGCCGTACTAGATGTAATTCTTTTTCTCCACGTACATGGTCAAACTTTGTGATGTTTGACTTTTCAATAAATGTATGTGCTATGGACGGAGGTGAGTGCCTCAGTCGAGACAGATCAAGTGCGTGTGAAGGAGAATGAGTAAGTGTGCAAAAATAGTATGTGTGTGAAAGAGAAAGTGACAACAAACGATAAATTAGAGAGAGAGTGTGTTTTTTCATTTCTTATGCGAACATATCACGCATGCATCTCCGAGATGGAAAAGCGAGGCGAGGAGATACACGAAGATAGCTAGTGTGTGATTGTTTGCAACGGAGAGAGACACCCCTGTAGCACATGTCCAATAGAGGTCTGGCCAACAAGGAAAAAAGGTCGAGAGGGACACATGGATGGCATGGACGCATGGGGAGGGAGAGAGGGTGTGTTTGTGATAGAGAGATCCCCTCGAGATCGTGAGGGGACTATATGGGTGGGAGATCGAGGGAGTGCGTGCGCGATAGAAAGATGCCCTGAGAGAAATCGAGATAGACCATGCACATGTTTGTGATGGAGACTAAGATTAGCTAGTCATATACATATAGGGGGACTGCGCGTGCCTACAATTGAGTGAGAGACCATCATACTTGGCTAGCTGGGCATGAGATTGTGTGTGTGTGTGCGTGTGAGATGGAGAGAGAACGATGGAGAGAGATAGAGTTTTAGATGGGCCTATCGAGTGCGAGTGAGATATGCATGTGTATGTGTGACCCGGGTGGATGGAGAGTTTGAGAGAGGGGGGAAGAGCTCCGAGATGACATAGTGGTGCGTGAGAGAGTTACGGGCAAAGAGCCAAGGAATTTGTGTGCGTACGATGAGTGCACCCAAGATATCTAGCTTGGACTAGCTAGAGTATCATACATAGTGTGCGAGAGAGACCTATAGATGGTGTATATATGAATGCGGACTAGAAAGACCCTCCCCCCCCCACACACACACACAGAGAGAGAGAGAGAGAGAGAGAGAGAGAAAGGGAGAGGGACCAACAAGGTTTTTGTGTCGGATGCGTGCGACAGAATTGAAGATTGTCGGCGAGAGTGTGTGTGTGTGTGTGTGTGAGAGAGAGAGAGAGAGAGAGAGAGAACAGGAGTCCGGGAGAGGGGGAGGTCGCGTTTTATGCATCAAAGACTGATATAAACCATGATTCGATATAAACTTGAATTCAAATATTTAAATTGGAGAACATGTTGTCTGCAATCCACACATGAACGGATATATGCGTATATCAAACAAGTTCATTAATTTGACTTTCAACATGTTCATGGAGTACTATAATACTGTACAACATGCTACTTGATTGAGGTGTTCAATTTTGGATTTAGTTCACTATTTTGACCTACTAAACAAGCTAGTTCATTGAATCGAGATATTTCATTTTGGGTTTGATTCGCGTTTTTGAGTGGGTCAACTATTTGTCATATAGTAAATCGCTAGCAACGAGCATGTAAAAACACATTACACCCGAGCATCATCTCTCCATCTAAAAAAGAAGTGGCAAGCTAATATTTCAAAATTTGATTCGAATCGACTTGGTAAGGTAGACGTGGATGCTCGTTGTCCCAAAATTTGAGCGAACCGTTAAACATCCTCTCTGCTCGGTGGAATTCACCCGAGCAAATAAATGGGAGACGCGAAATTACCGTCCTATGTGGGACACGCATCAATTGGCCCGTTGTACATCGAGGGTAGGTTCGTAACTTCATCCAAGCGCGCCTTCTCCTCGACCGAAATGACATGTGCCGAATAATTCATAAACCATGGTCGGCAAAACACACTCTCCTTGCCCGAAATAGCTCGCGCCCACTATTTCAAAACACGCTCTCCTCGCCCGAATTCGCTCACGCCCACTATAGTTCAAAACACGCCCTCCTCGCCCGAAATCGCTCCCGCCCACTATTTGGGGAGAAGCAAAGTTACTCTACTATCCCCGACCCTCAGTACACAGACCCAAGCCGAGAAGCCTATATGCAAGGGTAGAACTGTAACTCCCCCTCTCATTTCAGACAAATGCGTCCGTAAGACATGGTTCCAC